>NC_030418.2:33370421-33402921 GCF_001660625.3 Ictalurus punctatus | reverse complement strand
GGAGAGATGAGCGCGAGTCCCGGACGTGTATCTGCGTGTGCATCTGTTTCGTCGGGAAGTATCGTATCATCCATACAGCTTTGAGATGAGTAAATGAGGACGCGCTGTCGTGCAAACTGACGGATGGATAGACGGAATTAATTACGCACGACCCGTGTGTCACTCAGGATCTGTGATACTTCGAGTCACCGCTTCATTTACTCTCGAATAAAAATAAATAAATAAACCCCGCCAAAAAAATACGTGAGAAACCCGATGCCATCGAGATTCATCAATTATTCACCTGTGACAATATTAACACGGCTAACAGTCCTGAGATAAGACATTCCTGATCGCACGTCCACTTCTAAGAGCAAACAACGGCACTTCTCCAAAGAGCTGCAGCTGCGTGCATCAGCAGAACGTAAGCTAGGTGGAGCGTGAATCATCTCCGTGTTGGAGATCGCGTACACGTAAAACGTTAACGGTCGCGCCGATGACACGGTCGTAGGGTACGACTGAAAACCTACACTCGCTACTGCTAGTCATAATTAGAACGACTCGGTCGTTCCGTTCAGGGTAAAACGGGCATTTTTAACTCACGATGAATGTGTTTTCTTTTCCTTTTACTGTGAGGACTAGAATGATTTCTTTATGTGGGAAGTATTTGTGTGGTCCGTGGTCACTCGACACGGTCACCTCGCTGAAATACTCTGTAATGCCACGTATAAACGTCAGGGATCATTGGATACACTGCAAATAGGATATTTTATTGTCAGGCAGCTTGAAGCAAGGTTGCTCTGAGAAAGATGGACATATATATATATATATATATCCATCCATCTATCTTCTACCGCATACTCCTTTTCAGGGTCACGGGGAACCTGGAGTCTATCCCAGGGAGCACCGGGGACAAGGCAGGGTACACCCTGGACAGGGTGCCAATCCATCGCAGGGCACACAATCACACACACATTCATACACTATGGACACTTTGGACATGCCAATCAGCCTACCATGCACATCTTTGGACTGGGGGAGGAAACCGGAGTACCCGGAGGAAAAACCGCAGCACGGGGAGAACATGCAAACTCCACCCACACAGGGCCACGGTGGGAATCGAACCCCGGACCCTGGAGGTGTGAGGCGAACGTGCTAACCAGGTTGAAGGCTTGGACTCCTCTGACTGGTTTAAGATCGACTTTACACCCGGATTTACAGCCGAACTTGTGGTCAACTGTCTGCTAAGCTCTAGAGAGCATTACTCTCTAGGGGGCGCTAAAAACAGGGGAACTAAAGAAAATGCGAGTGATCTTTTTTTTTTTTTTTTTCGTTCGTGACGGAAGGAATTATTTAACTTTTTTTTACCCTTAGTAACGGTTTTATGTTTTGTTGGGGGGAATACAAAATCTCCCTCCGACGTCTTACGCTGCCTCGAGTTCGTCCTCAGAAGTTCGTGCGTTTGAGTTCGTGACTCGTAAAAATAAGAAGCGAGCACGTAGTCTCAGTCTCCTTCTCCAGGAGAACCGTGTCTGGTTCTGCAAGATGCTCAACAACACTTACAGCTCATTTCCTTATAAAACTGCACTAATTCTACCTGAGGCTACTCTTTTTATTTTCTTTTTTTTTGTCGCACCAAATATAGATTTTTTTCCCATTTACTACTGTTTACTGCTCTTTACGGTATTTCTTTGCACGCGTCTGAAACCTTTGCGCGGTTCTGTAGGGGTGGGGAACGAATCCTGCCGTGGTGGAGGTGGAGGTCGAGGCGCAAAGAATGCGAGGCGACCGAGAAAGAAAAAAAAAAGCATGCGGGGTATCGTGGATGTAGTGTAAGCCAGAATGGATGAAAAGTCGCTGAATAAAGCGTAGGTATCTTGATATCTCCGAGTCATGCGGTTAAAATGCACGATCGTGTCCAAGGTTCTGGTAAACGTTTAAACGGGGCTGGTTTTAACCTGAAAGGCTCGCTACCGCGCTTTAAAAACAAAACAGAACACGTACTCTCGTTACGGCTCACGTCTGTCCCGCTGCAGGACTACATCCTGTAAGGAAACAGCACTATCCACAGGCTGTAATATCACGTCTCTGGTAATTACCAGGTCCGGTACCGTATTAGCCCAATCAGAACACGCCGTCTTACAAACCCTCTCACACTGAAATCGAATGGGTGCGAGGAACAGACGGACGATCTGTCCGTTCTGTTACGACAGAAGAGAAGGAGCGGAGAGGCGGGGCTTAAGTAAGGAATACAATAGCGGTGAAAAGACGTGATTCTTTTCCAATAACGTCGTCCGTTTATTAACCGTGCTTTTTATCCGTTTCACGGTTACGTTCAACGTAGCTGTGGGACGTCACAGTCGTTCTCTCACCAGCCGATTTTGTCGTTCTGACACCGGAGACTCCTTCCACAGATCTTAAATAAACCTCCCAGAAAACCGACCAATCGGATTTGAGATCTGAACAGCACTTTGGTGCAAAATAAAATGAATTAAAGTAATACTTTAATTAATTAACTAATTAAATTAACTTTAATTAACTAATTAAAGTTTCATTTAAAAAAAGGGCTTTTTTTTTTTTTTTTTTTTTTTTTAATAACTGCAGATGACTTAAACTGCGAAGAAGTTCCATGTTGTCTTGCACTTTACTGAGTCACGCTTGAGCTCGCATCTTACCAGTGATTCATTATGTTATACGCCGGGTTGTTTGAGCCTCGGGGAGTTAAAAACTAGACGGCATAGCGATGACTCACAGAGTCACAGTTAACGCTCGCTTTCCTTTATGCTCTGCACAACTGAAAATGCTCTTTTATTGAGTGTGGAGTTTAAAAAACTTTTATAAATCCGTGCCGGTGAAGGTTTACCTCACGGCTGCTCTAACTCTCGACAGATACAGTACGAACACGCGCTCTAAACCCCTCGTTCT
This sequence comes from Ictalurus punctatus, assembly GCF_001660625.3. Taxonomy (NCBI): domain Eukaryota; kingdom Metazoa; phylum Chordata; class Actinopteri; order Siluriformes; family Ictaluridae; genus Ictalurus; species Ictalurus punctatus. Next base: position 33,400,017 of record NC_030418.2, on the reverse strand, counting down.
CTGCTCCTGAGAGCCCTTCACCTGAGAGTAAAACCAGAGAGTAATCCAATACACAGCGACAGGAGAACTATGAACACACACCTGATTGAACTTTGATTGGATCGTGAAAACGCTAGCCAGAGGTGTTATAGGGAGCTGAAATTGCTAATCCCTCGTGAAGAAAAAAAGTCGGTCACACTTCGGATATATACCGCTCGGTTCGAGCGGATCCGGGTCCGCGCCGGGTAAATATCCGACGACACGGATGTTCGACATCCTGCGGAGGACGCGCGTCTCGAGAACGGGACGGAATTGCCATCGCGCAAGATGGAGTCAGACTGAGCTGAAGCTCGGTTTTCAGGAGTCACTGAAGTCTAATCTCTACCAAACCGTCCGAAATTAGACGAGGAGATGAGATGATGTGGGATGTATTTTAGCTCTCTGTTTTCCTGAACATCTGTAAGATTTATTTGATTAAATGTGATGTAAATGTAAGGCATGAGAGATATATTAGAATATGTGAAAGCGCAGTGGATAGAAATTGGATTTGTCTAGCAGGGGGAAAAAAAAGTGTGTGTGTGTGTGTGTGTGTGTGTGTGTGTGAGATAAGAATTACACAATGACTTAATAAATGACTGCTCAGAAACTATTTCATAACTGAGGATTAAGCTCGGTGGCCTAATCATTACAGAGACGTACACACACACACACACACACACACACACGGTCCGTACACTGCAGAAAATCATCCTGATGTTATTAGTGTGCCAGGCAGGATGTATTTCTCATTCCTGATGCAGTGTGTCACTCACCCGCTCTTACTCTCTATCTCCCATGCTCTCTTGCTTATTGTCTTCCCCCGCCTTGCTCTTTCTCTCACACACATTTTCGTTTTCTCCCTCAGTGACCGCCGCTCTTCCTCTGTCCTGTTCTTTCTCTCGCTGGCAGCATTCAAATCGATCAAATCACATGTCACCGCCCTTGTTGTTTACCTCGCTGTATTGCCCATGTTGTATACCTCGTATCCCACTGTATACACGTATACAATTGGCACGGTATTCGGTATAGAGAGAATACAGACACGTGAATATACCGGGTCGGGGGTGGGGGGTGGGGGGCGTGTGGGGAATGGATTAATCCTATGTGGTAGGTAAGTAGAATAAACGTGAATGAGATTAAGGCGTAGAAACGTACGGTAGCAATGGACAAGACTTCACGGAGAAATACAGAAACACGGGGGTATAAATAGGCGAGCTAATGACGAACGAAGACAAAACAGCTGGACACATTTAGGTGAGACACGGATGATGAAATAGGGCCGGAGACGGGAGCAGGAAGTGCAAGCAAAACATCACAATAATAATGCGTCCCAGTTCGCCTACTTACACTACGCGTTAAAAAGTATGTACTCATTTTGTGAGGAAAAAGTACATACTTCGGAGTGTGTAAGAACTGGGACAATGGCTGCGTTCACGCCGTGTCGGAATTACAGCGATTACTAGATGACGACCCTCCGCACTGGTATGGGCACAGTGGTGACTTGGCGGTTAAGGCTGATCAGAAGGTCGGGGGTTCAAGCCCCAGCGCTGCCAAGCTGCCACTGTTGGACCCTTGAGCAAGGCCCTTAACCCTCTCTGCTCCAGGGGGCGCTGTATCAGGGCTCACCCTGCGCTCTGACCCCGACTTCCTGACATGCTGGGATATGTGAAGAAAAGAATTTCACAGTGCTGTCATGTATGTGTGACCAATAAAGACTCATTATCATTAACCCGGAGGTTCTACTCCTGCGAGTAGAACCTGTTCACGTCCTCGGAATTAAACAAATCTGTGTGAGATGATGTTGATGACAACTTCAAAATTGCATTAAACTGTATTGTATGTCTGTTGACTATTTTCAGATGATCGATCTTGCGTTATTGAGACGTTAAAAATAGCCAATTATACGAATTATTACACAGAAATATTACGGGATAGCTACTTAACTACATTTTGCTGTTGACGCCGCCGCCAATTCGAGTGTTTCCGCGTGCAGGTCAGAAAATTCCCTGTTTACGAGTTGTAATTACGAGTTCTACGAGGACGGGAACACTTTTTTCAAGTCGGAATCTCACGATCACGACGTGGCGTGACTGTCAACTCTTCTTTTCTTTTTTTTTTTTTACGTGACAGTCAAATACTTTGGTTAGTGCTTGCCATTTAAGTTCTTACACTTAAATACTGAAGACGCATGGACTACGTTACACTCGCCCGCCGGGTTCGCGGGTCGAATTTCTATACAGCAGACGGTAATAGTATGAGCAGTGCATGTTGAGGGGATTTGCGTCAGGTAGGCGTTGGGGAGTGTAAACAGGTTAAGAAACCACATAAAAATAAAAATAAAAATAAATGTTACATTTGGCCAGACAACAGGGGAGTAAAGATTTTGTCGGATCGGTTTAAGAGTGGATGAATGGTTTGCAAATGTTTTCATTAAATTTCTTAATCCGCCACAGGGTGCTGCAATTCCCTGTGCCAGTGATACAGCTGCTGAGGCTGGTGGAGATTTGCTCTCTTCATTCAGAGCAGGAATGACTGGTCTGAGGAAAGAAGTCCCCAGTGATGTATACATCAAGGAACATGGAGCCCTTGACTGCCTTTAATGTGTGGTGTAACAGGGCCAGCTGAAGTCAACGACCATCTCTTGTGTTGTGTCCACATTAAGAAACAGCTTGTTGTTTCTCCACCTCCGCCTCACCAGCGCTGTACTGTCGACAAACGCTGGGCTGTCGTTTGCAGCACTGGTCTTTACACAAAGCACACTAATGTCCCGGCCACAGATTTATTGCCGTTCTAGATTAACTTAGCTCTTTCATTCAGGAAGTCAAGGATCCAGTTACAGAAGGAGATCTTCCTGCCAAGAGGGCTTATTTTCCCTTTAAGCTACTGCGAAATGAATGTGCTGGATGTTAAAGTTAAAGGTTCAGTAGACAATATTAGTCAGTAGTGAATGTGCTGGAGGTTAAGTTAAAGGTGCAGTAGTCAATGTTATTCAGTACTGAATGTGCTGGATGTTAAAAGGTTCAGTAGACAATATTTGCCAGTACTGAATGTGCTGGAGGTTAAAGTTAAAGGTGCAGTAAACAATATTAGTCAGTATGGAATGTACTGGATGTTAAAGTTAAAGGTGCAGTAGTCAATATTAGTCAGTACTGAATGTGCTGGATGTTAAGTTAAAGGTGCAGTAGTCAATATTAATCAGTACTGAATGTGCTGGATGTTAAAGTTAAAGGTGCAGTAAACAATATTATTCAGTATTGAACATGCTGGATGTTAAAGTTAAAGGTGCAGTAAACAATATTAGTCAGTACTGAATGTGCTGGAGGTTAAGTTAAAGGTGGAGTTGTCAATATTATTCAGTACTGAATGTGCTGGAGGTTAAGTTAAAGGTGCAGTAGTCAATATTAGTCAGTATTGAATGTGCTGGATCTCAAAAGGTTCAGTAGACAATATTATTCAGTACTGAATGTGCTGGAGGTTAAAGTTAAAGCTGCAGTAGTCAATATTTTTCAGTACTGAATGTGCTGGAGGTTAAGTTAAAGGTGCAGTAGTCAATATTTTTCAGTATAGAATGTGCTGGATCTCAAAAGGTTCAGTAGACAATATTTGCCAATCCTGAATGTGCTGGATGTTAAAGTTAAAGGTGCAGTAAACAATATTCGTCAGTAGTGAATGTGCTGGATGTTAAAGGTTCAGTAAGCAATATTAGTCAGTATTGAATGTGCTGGATGTTAAGTTAAAGGTCCTGCAGTCAATATTAGTATTTCCGCATGCCGTTGCACCTCAGAGCTCTCAGAATATTCCTAGTTTGCAAGTTGTAATTAAGAGTTCTACGAGGATGTGAACACTTTTTAGAAATTGGAATCTACTTCGATTACTCGTGAAAGTGGGTGCAGTACAACAACATTCTAATTAATTTTTTTTTTTTTTTTTTTTTTACCTCCTGAACCCACTCGTGTACCCCAAGAAGCTACGGTGGCTAGTGAGTACAGTTATCTGGCTCTCTAAGTCTTTGATATCTACTTGATTCATTATGTAAAGCATCCACGAAAACAATTTCACAGACTCTGCTAATGGTGTGTTTGTCTTAACGAACAATCAAAAGTCAGAAGTTGGAACTCGGAATGTTTCAACCTTCATGCATTTGAGTTACAGAGTGGGAAAAAAACAACAACATGGATGCCTCCGTGTTGTTAGCAATTAGGCTAGTCAGCTAACTGTGATGAGTGGTGTATACATACCTAATTGATCTAAGTGTAACACTTGTAATAATAATAATAATAATAATAATAATAATCCTAACGATCTGTTCGGTTTATATTCGGTAAACATATCTGTAATGTATTTAGGTCCTAGGCCATGTAGTGATTTATAAACTAGTAATAGTACTTTAAAATCAATTCTGAATGTAACTAGAAGCCAGTGTAAAGACCTGAGGACTGGACTAATATGTTCAGATTTTTTTGGTTGGGGTGAGAATCCTGGCAGCATCATTCTGAATAAATGAATTCTTTTTGGGAAGACGGGTGAGAAGTCCATTTCAGTAATCCACCCTGCTGGTAATGAATGCATGAACACATTTCTCTACGTCTTGACTGGAAATGAAACACCTACTTCTCGCTATATTTTTGAGGTGATAGTAGGCTGATTTGGTTAACGCTTTCACTCGACTACAGAAACTTAGATCAGACTCCAAAATGTCCCCAAGATTCCTGACTTGATTTTTTGCCTTTAGACCCCTGGAGTCAAGGTGCGTGTTCAACTTGAGACTTTCATCTTTGTTTCCAAACACAATGACTTCTGTTTTGTCTTCGTTTAACTGATGGAGGTTTGGTCACATCCAACTGTTCATTTCATCAAGGCACTGGCACAGGGAGTCTATGGGGTGGTAATCACTTGGAGACAGGGTGTCTTCTCCATAGCTATGGTATGCAATTTGGGTCCTCTTTATAATTTGGCCTAGTGGGAGCATATACACGTTGAATTGCAGCGGCCCAAGGATTGAGCCTTGTGGGAGTCCATACGTCATGGACGTCCACTCAGATTCACATAGAAACCCCTCCCTTCTATATATGACCTGAAACAGCCCAGAGAGCCCTACCTAGTTTTCCAGTCTGTCTAGGAGTATATTGTGGTCGACAGTGTCAAAAGCAACACTGAGATCCAATAGTACCAGCACGGTTATTGTGCCTGAATCAGTATTTAACCGAATATCATTAATTATCTTTATGAGTGGGGCGCACGGTGGCTTAATGAGTATGAGGCACTTTTGCCTCACACCGCCAGGGTTGGGGATTTGATTCCCACCACTGTCCTGTGTGTGTGGAGTTTGCATGTTCTCCCCGTGCTGCAGGGGTTTCCTCCGGGTACTCTGGTTTCCTCCCCCAGTCCAAAGACATGCATGGTAGGCTGATTGGCGTGTCCAAAGTGTCCGTAGTGTATGAACGGGTGTGTGAGTGTGTATGTGATTGTGCCCTGCGATGGATTGGAACCCTGTCCAGGGTGTACCCCGCCCTGTGCCCAATGGGATAGGCTCCAGGCTCCCCGTGACCCTGAAGGATAAGCGGTATAGAAGATGTATGGATGGATCTTTATGAGTGCCGTCTCTTTGCCTTCATGCTTCTGGAAACCAGATTGGAAATTGTCCAAATGGCTATTTGAGGATATAAATCAGTTCAGCTGATTGAAAACAACCTTGCCTGTGAAAGGAAGATTTGGTATTGGTCTATAGTTGTTTATTTAAAACCGTGCTATACAGAGTACTCTTTTTCAGAAGGGGCTTAACAATTGCGGTCTTCAGGGATGTCTAAGAGATCTTTTTCTAAACACTTTAAAACATTTTCGATAAAGGGTGTAGTGAGTATGTCGAGACAGCAGGTTGAAGTTTTAAGCTGCTGTACTGTTTCTTCTAGAGTTTTGGCATCAAGTTCCTCAAAAGTAGAAACATTGACATAGTTGTGAAGTTGTCGTGGCGGGTGCTGTCTCTCTTCAGTGCAACGTGAGAACGAGTTGATCGCCGTTCTAATGTCATACGTTTTTTCCGTGAAAAAGGATGCAAACTCGTTGCATTTGCAGCCAGAGTGCATTTCACATGGAATCTGGGTTGGTGGGTTTGTTAATTTCTCTACTGTAGGAAAAAGAGCACGTGTGATGTTGATGTTGCTGTTTATAATGCTCGATCTGTCTTGCTGTGCGTAGTTCCGCATTGAAAGCATGAAGGCTGCCTTTACAGATGTTATCATGTACTTCAAGTTCTGTTTTCCGCCACAAGCGTTCAGCTTTCCTGCATTCTGCTGTTGTGTTTCACCAAGGTGCCTTTAGCTTACCAGTCATCTTCCTGACCTTAACAGGAGCAGTGTCATCAATAGTACGTTTAACTTTTGAGTTCAAACTATCAAGGAGAACATCAAGAGAGTCTGCAGATATACCTGGCATCACAGATATAGCGTATATAGACTGAAGAATGATATCTTTGCATTCCTCCAGGAACTCATCCTTCAGTCCTGTTTCTTGGAGCCGTTCTAATTGGTCGCTGTCCGACCGTCGAACACTCTGTGGGTGGGGCTCGGCCTGGGTTGTGTTCCTAAGCGGTGGGTGTTTTGGCTGTGCTGTGTCCTTGTGGGAAGTGTTGACCAAATATCCAGCCGGAGGTTGAAGTGTGGTCCTGCTGTCGTCCAGACACTACAGTGGTGTTGGTGTGCCGTTGAGTTTGAGAGGACTGGCACACGTTGCAGATGGATGAAAGAAGAGGTGGATGGGAGAAGAGGATATTACCATTTAACACTCTGTCTACAAGTCTGTTGGGTGCAGGACATCCGATTTAAAGAGATCACGTTGAGTCCAGAAAAGATTCACGTTGTCGATGTAGTTCAGTCCTCTCATGTTGCAGGTTTTGTGTAGCCATGTATTCAGACCAAGCAAATGAGAAAACATATTTGTTCCTCTAGCTGGAAGTGGCCCACTGATGAACGACTGATCTTTTAATCTTTCAAGTATTTCAAAGAGTTCATTGAAATCCGTCTTCAGCAGTTATGACTGCTCTATCTGAATATCGTCTTCCCCAACATGTATCATAACCCGATTCACAGTTTTATGTTCTAGCAGAATGCTCTGAAGTTCCTTATTTACTACAGAAACTGCTGCTTGAGGAAGACAGCAAGTGGTAGTAGTCCTGCTGCCGATGTTTCTGATAATGGAGTCCCCCACTATCATAGTGCTGGGCTCGGTTGTGCTCTCGGCAGATCGCCGCTGCCTGCTTGACCTTGAGCGTTAGCCGTGTTAGCCGCTGGCTGATGCGATCTAGGCCTGATCGCATTTGAGGCGTCTTCGTTCACATTCATCAATGGTTCAAATCTATTTTAAAGACTGATTGGGTTATGGAAGAAAACCTGTATGGTTTTGTCGAGTCATGTCTGTAGTTGAACACGTCCTTGCTCCAATCTGCAATGCCTGTGACTGTCTGATATCTTGAGCATTTTGGGGTCTAGCTTCCTGTTTATGCCGTCGGTTTTCATCGGTCATTTTTACCACCTGTTCTGCTGTTTTTCTGAGCTCTGTTTCGCATGATTAGGAGCATTAGAAGCACAGCCTCACTGGCTTTTGGCTGAGGGGATAATGATAATAATGATAATGAGTACTTATTGATCACATATACGTTTCTGCAGAGTGAAATTCTTTTCTTCGCATACCCCGGCTTAGGAAGGTGGCGTCAGAGCGCAGGGTCAGACATGATACAGTGCCCCCTGGAGCAGAGAGGGATAAGGGCCTTGCTCAAGGGCCCAAAAGTGGCAGCTTGACAGTGCTGGGGCTTGACCTCCCCGACCTTCTGATCAGTAACCCAGAGCCTTAACCGCCAAGCCACCACTGCTCCCTGGATCCACAGTGACGTTCTCGTATGTGTTCTGTCGAGGGTGTAGATACTTCAAGTAGTTGTTTCAAGAACTACGATCCTCTGAAGAAGTGTTTGGCAGCCCGAGCAGCAAACACTCTTTCTTTTTGTCGGTGTGGACCCAGTTGTGTTGTCCCTTTTCAGGAATGAGAAAAACCCTTTCATGTTGTAATCTTTCAGTCCCAAAAATCTCGGGTTTGAGTGTAGCTGCAAAATTTGGTTGTTTCGAGCACTTTGCTGAACAGCTGAAGTGAAAATAAGAAGTTAGAATGTAAAAGCAAGGGAGCGAAGCACGGAGCAGTAAGCAAAAGCGTCCGAACGGTACCGAAGCAGGAAGTAAGACACAGTAAAAACATCTGGCTGCGCTGGACGCTTATCGGATTCTGCCATGCTTTTGTTTCCAAACAGACTGAGATGGAGGTGCTGTGAAGTGGTGTTAGGGTGTGTCTAGGAAAAGACTGACAGGACGGCCTTGCAAACACAAGACGAGCACTCTGGACCGTAACGTTCTCCAATCGGGGTTTTTCAGCCTCGTAATGTACTTGTGCTGACGCCATTGCTTGAACAGTTATTATTATTTATCATGCTCTACACATCTTCAAGGTCGTTTGTACTAGTATGAAACGAAACAATTGCCTTATTTGAGTGTATTAGAGTCTCTACAGGTCTGTAAAAGCTCAAGCAAGAGAAATATATTAGTATATTAACCTATATATTAGGTTACTCGGTGATGCTAATGGTCCGGACACCAGACAGGACACAGTGGCCATATTTGGCAATGGAATGATGATGATGATGATGATGATGATGGGATGATGGTGGTCTTTAGTAAAGCAGGCTGATGTGATGACGATCCTAGTAATAACATCATCATCTACACACCTCCTGAGGCGGTCACAGATGCTGTATAATTCTCCAAAGTAGCAGCCTTCCTGAACATATTCCAGTGCTGGAATTTAATCCAAAGCCTTTATTATTATTAATTTTTTTAAAGTCAAAAATATCCTGCACTCCTCCACTGGGGCTAAACTGATAAGTGAATGGGTAATCCGAGAGCACCTCCTCCAGGGAAGAGACCCCGAGGTGTGATGTGTGTTCACTTCCTGAGAAACTGAGTGACAGCGATCAGAGCAGACTGATGGAGCCGTGCTCAGACACAGAAACACGAGCTTAATATTTCCCCAAGGAAAATCACAGGCTCTATTTTCCCCCTCGGGATACAGACACATCAAACGTCGCAGAATAGATCGAGAAGGCGAGCGGTGGGCCTCGAGAATACTTCAAATGCCACCGTTACTGACAAGAAGTCAGACAGGGATAGGAAAACGGCTTCTCCTGCAGATTATGCCGCAAACCTTTTTCGCTAATGTGTTCATCTGACACGTGAGATGGAACGATGTGCAATCAAAGAAAAAGAGAGCGCGAGAGAGAGAGAGAGTGACCGAGAAAAGTGGACATGCATTATTTGTTGTGCCATCCAAGTCAAATGTTTCCACTCATCACAATAGTAACGTAAGATTCTCCTCATTACTATAATCTCATACTGTATCTACAGTGACGACGTTTACATGCACAGCAGTAATCTGATGATGGACCTTATTCTGAATAAGACGTATAATATTCTGATTAAGGTGTTTACACGAGTCGCTTTTAGAGTATTCCTTTCATGTGATAGAACGTAGACGGATTAACGTCACGTCATTACGTCCCCGCGTCACGCCGTCCGACGTTCCCTCCGGAATTTCACGTATCGACGTACGGTTGGTCTTCGTTATGGGACCGTGTACAGTTTTGTGTGTTTTCATTTTAATTGTACGAACGCTTCAAGTGCGGTTAATTATTTGTCGTGCTGTACGTGCTGATAGACGACTGCTTGAAGCCGTGGGCTGCGTCCCAAACCGCGTACTTGCCTACTATATAATATATAGAGATACATGTGTTTCTCATGTAAGTACGCGGTTTGGGATGCGGCCGTGCTCTCTTGTTCGCCGTCAGACGGTCGAGCGCTGCCGTGTGTGTACGTGTCCTGTCGCACAATGCGGTGAAAACTCTCACGCGACGTTAACAGTGTGATTAAGGTGTGTACGTGTCTGTAACGCACGTCGATAACGCGACTAAAACAGGAATACTCCACACGTCTTCATTCCATCTGTGTTTACTCCGAGTGTGACTTTAATCGGATTAAGGTCATCGATAATCTCTGTTTACATGCGAGTTTCTTAATCAGAGTATCGTCTTAATCGGGTTCATATCGGATTATCGTCGTCCATGTAAACGCACCGAATGTTATGTTGATCATTCTGAATTGTTTTCAGTCAAGATGCCGGATTCGGAAACGCCAGATCGTCCCTGAGAATACATCTGGATATAAATGTGGGACGTGGGATGGTGGATGGTGGCTGGGTGTGTGTTTAGGGAGTTGAGAGAAAGTGAGAAAGCCTCGGAGTCTCAAAGAAGCTTACTGAGGAGAAAGGGAGATTGTGATTACAGAGTCAGAACAATCCTGCTGAGTAAAATCAGCCTTAAAATGTCATTTCTGTCACTTGACATGTTTTGAACGCTTTCACTGTTCACTGTTTTTTTTTTCCCGTACAGCACAGCCTCACGATGAGCCGCACGATTATGCTTATAATCTGACAGTGTGCAACAACTTTAATGAGTTTCATCGTTAACTGTAGAAAACAACAACAACAACAACAACAACAAAACAAATGGTAGTTTAAATGATGGGTAATTAAGTAACAATTAAAGAAGCAAAATAAAGGGTGATGCAAATACTCCTGAAACTGCTCTGATTGCCAAACTATTGTTTGTTTTAATATTATGTTTCACAACCTGCCATTACACACACACACACACACACACACACACACACACACATAATTAAGAATGAACAGGTAACATGTTCAGCACATATACAAACAAAGATATGAAAAAGGCACGTGAGTGGGAGCTTTATACAGATTTATATGGAATTAAATTTGTGCCAAAATTATTGAACGCAACTTTTCAAAAATATACAGTGAGAAAGAAGGGAAAAGCCCTCTGAAACTGAACACGGTGAACCCAATGGCAAAAATCTAACACGGACTTCAAATAAAGTTTTCGTTTACGCTTTCAAAGTGTTGACGTTTACGCGCCGCAAGTTTGCGTCCGCCGTTCTGGCACAAACCTCTCGTGTGGGTGGAGCTTAACAGCGATGCACTCTCATTGGCTAGTGAGATGTAGATCGGGTGTCTAGCTGAACAGGACGACGATGATGACGACGACGATGACGGTCCGTGCCACGAGACTACTTCAACCTTCCGATATGAATTACGAACTGATATACGGAGTCAGTGAAAGGAAGTCATTTCCACTTCAAAGTACAGAACACTATGTAACTACAGTATACAGAGAAACGCCTCCAGAATGCACACCGCTCAAATCTCTACTTCCTGGACAGGGAGCTGTCGATCCAAATCTCACTAGCCAATGAGAGGAAATCATGTGTTAAGCCCTGCCCGCATGTGAGATCTGTGCCAGGATGGCAAACGGAAACGTTGAAAGCGTAAATTAAACCACGATTAGTGAAAACGAAGTTATGTTCCATATACCGTGTTTAGGCCACGCCCACTTCGGGTTTAAATCCTAATCTAGATATGGATATTCGGAGCACGAAACGGATGCGGATACACATAGCGGTATTGCTTTAGTATTATATAGTGTATACTATATATCCCTTCACTCCTGCCCAAATGCTCTTGCTGTCTGTCATGGTGCACGCTAGCAATCTGACTCGTTCCACTCAATTCCCCTGTGAAATTGGATCTGATCCAGCCATCGTTGTGCAGCTCATGATGGATGAAACAGACTAATGCACAGGTAAAATAAGTAGCATCGTGCACAGCAGGTCCGTGTATTAAAGCGGAGTGAGGCCGGATTACTCACGTCAACCGTTTTCAATAAGCAGGTTAATAAAATACTGCAGGAAATAACATTCCACAAAGAACGGATTCAACTGAGGGGGAAATATAAGAGTAAAAGGAAGGATGAATTAGAGACATGAGAAAAAAGAGAGACGGGATTGCTTTTAGAAGAGTGAATGTGCTGGTGTGAGGATTACGGAGTAATACTGTATTTTTACTGTACAACATTGTGAAGTCTTTCTCTCACTCTCTGTGTACGGAACACACGGTTTATCTAATCCTAATCCTCACACACACGCACACACTCGACTGTTGATCTAATCCTCACACACTCTACTGGTAATCTAATCCTAATCCTCACACACACTCGACTGTTAATCTAATCCTAATCCTCACACACACTCGACTGTTAATCTAATCCTAATCCTCTCACACACTCGACTGGTAATCTAATCCTCACACACTCTACTGTATATCTAATCCTAATCCTCACACACACTCGACTGTTAATCTAATCCTAATCCTCACACACACTCTACTGTTAATCTAATCCTAATCCTCACACACACTCTACTGTTAATTTAATCCTAATCCTCACACACACTGTACTGTTAATCTAATCCTAATCCTCACACACTCTACTGTTAATCTAATCCTAATCCTCACACACACTCTACTGTTAATTTAATCCTAATCCTCACACACACTGTACTGTTAATCTAATCCTAATCCTCACACACACTGTACTGTTAATCTAATCCTAATCCTCACACACACTCGACTGTTAATCTAATCCTAATCCTCACACACTCGACTGTTAATCTAATCCTCACACACTCTACTGGTAATCTAATCCTAATCCTCACACACTCTACTGTTAATCTAATCCTAATACTCACACACTCCACTGTTAATCTAATCCTAATCCTCACACACTCTACTGTTAATCTAATCCTAATCCTCACACACACTCTACTGTTAATCTAATCCTAATCCTCTCACACACTCTACTGTTAATCTAATCCTAATCCTCACACACTCTACTGTTAATCTAATCCTCACACACTCTACTGGTAATCTAATCCTAATCCTCACACACACTCTACTGTTAATCTAATCCTAATCCTCACACACACTCTACTGTTAATCTAATCCTAATCCTCACACACACTCTACTGTTAATCTAATCCTAATCCTCTCACACACACTACTGTTAATCTAATCCTAATCCTCACACACACTCTACTGTTAATCTAATCCTAATCCTCTCACACACTCTACTGTTAATCTAATCCTAATCCTCACACACTCTACTGTTAATCTAATCCTCACACACTCTACTGGTAATCTAATCCTAATCCTCACACACACTCTACTGTTAATCTAATCCTAATCCTCACACACACTCTACTGTTAATCTAATCCTAATCCTCACACACACTCTACTGTTAATCTAATCCTAATCCTCACACACTCTACTGTTAATCTAATCCTAATCCTCACACACACTCTACTGTTAATCTAATCCTAATCCTCACTCACTCTCTACTGTTAATCTAATCCTAATCCTCACACACACACTACTGTTAATCTAATCCTAATCCTCTCACACACACTACTGTTAATCTAATCCTAATCCTCACACACACACTACTGTTAATCTAATCCTAATCCTCTCACACACACTACTGTTAATCTAATCCTAATCCTCACACACACACTACTGTTACTCTAATCCTAATCCTCACACACACACTACTGTTAATCTAATCCTAATCCTCTCACACACACTACTGTTAATCTAATCCTAATCCTCACACACACACTACTGTTACTCTAATCCTAATCCTCACACACACTCTACTGTTAATCTAATCCTAATCCTCACACACACACTACTGTTACTCTAATCCTAATCCTCACACACACTCTACTGTTAATCTAATCCTAATCCTCACACTCTCTACTGTTAATCTAATCCTAATCCTCACACACTCTACTGTTAATCTAATCCTAATCCTCACACACACTGTACTGTTAATCTAATCCTAATCCTCACACACACACTACTGTTAATCTAATCCTAATCCTCACACACACACTACTGTTAATCTAATCCTAATCCTCACACACACACTACTGTTAATCTAATCCTAATCCTCTCACACACACTACTGTTAATCTAATCCTAATCCTCACACACACACTACTGTTAATCTAATCCTAATCCTCACACACACACTACTGTTACTCTAATCCTAATCCTCACACACTCTACTGTTAATCTAATCCTAATCCTCACACACACACTACTGTTAATCTAATCCTAATCCTCACACACACTGTACTGTTACTCTAATCCTAATCCTCACACACTCTACTGTTAATCTAATCCTAATCCTCACACACACACTACTGTTACTCTAATCCTAATCCTCACACACACACTACTGTTACTCTAATCCTAATCCTCACACACTCTACTGTTAATCTAATCCTAATCCTCACACACACTCTACTGTTAATCTAATCCTAATCCTCACACACACACTACTGTTAATCTAATCCTAATCCTCTCACACACACTACTGTTAATCTAATCCTAATCCTCACACACACACTACTGTTAATCTAATCCTAATCCTCACACACACACTACTGTTAATCTAATCCTAATCCTCACACACTCTACTGTTAATCTAATCCTAATCCTCACACACTCTACTGTTAATCTAATCCTAACACTCACACACACTGTACTGTTAATCTAATCCTAATCCTCACACACTCTACTGTTAATCTAATCCTAATCCTCACACACTCTACTGTTAATCTAATCCTAATCCTCACACACACACTCTTTATTTATCTAATCCTAATCCTCACACACACACTCTACTGTTAATCTAATCCTAATCCTCACACACGTTCTGTTCAGATCAGAATCACCGCACAATGAGTCCGCTTTATGATCCTACACTAAAATAAAACTGGATGGGTAAATTGGGCAGCGAGTTTCCCTCTAACCGAGAGCTGCCATTTTCCTCTCTGGTAGCACTGCTGTGTGGGAGAAAGGTGACAGCTCACTTTCGCCATTTCTCTCTTTTGTGACAGCTGCCTCATTTCATCATTCCTGCTCGCTTTCTCTCTCGGTGAATGGGGAAATGTAATGGCCACCGCAGCCATCATCAGACAGAAAGCATGGCGAGACAGAACATTTAGACCTTGACAGGTTTACTCTACCTTTCACAAGCAATCTGGCGGAGGAAGAGGAGGTGGAGGAGGGGCAGGAAGGGCAGCCAGTTAAAAATAAATAAATAATCAAAATAAAACCTACACTATCACACACGCTATCGTAGTATACACTATCCCAGCTTCTACTTCTCAAGCCTCGGTGCCAGCTCAGCACAGATGGGCTGCACTCTCAAAACGTCTCAGACTTACTTACACCAAAGAGTGTAAAGAGAATGTATACTGTGAGAGTGCACATTCAGGTTGCCCTTGTATCTGCATTGAAAGGACGATCGCATCGATTCACGGGATTTCTTGCTGAGCATGCCGGCTTTACATTTCCGCTCGACACAAATGGAATCCCGGTCTCTCGGTGACCTCGTCTCCTTAAGGTAGACGGAAACAGAGATTAGCCTCCTGCTGCAGGTTTATACTACTAGCAGCCTCACTTTTATCTCACACACACTAACAAAAATGCAGTCGCTTTCGTTCACTTTTCCCCTACTCTCGCTCGACAAAAGACCGGCGGGTTACGAGACACTTCAGCTCTACAGCTATTCTGCTTTAGCACTCATCCAAGAAACTACACTACCCAGAAGGCTTAGCTACAACGTCAGCTTGGTTATTATTTCCAGCCCGTGCTACGAAACATCTATCAGCTTCGTGCACCATCCGTAACACAAAGCTCTCGGGCTGTCATCTCATGTCGTTTTTTTTTCCACCCTCCTCACACACTTACCACACTCTCTTTCCTGCCTCACACACACCGGACTCATCGGTTATGCATGACGCAGATATGTCTTTTACGCACGTTATTATTTCATGTGGCGCTAATGAGTGGATGTGTAGAGCTGTGAGGGTTGGAAAAGGAAAAAAGTAGAGAAAAGGAAAAGAGGAGTCCTTCAGCAGGTCACGGGAACACCCTGCGGAGCGAAGCTAAAGTCAGCTTCCCTGTTAGGGGAGATAAGGATTAGGGCCTTTGGCACTCGATGGAGATTTCAGATGATATCAGGACTGTATTATCTTCATGAGAAAATCCTCCAATGAACTTAGAGCAGAGGAAAATCAATAGACCATCAGAGCAGAGCAGAGAGAGAGAGAGAGAGAGAGAGAGAGAGAGAGAGAGAGAGAGAGAGAGAGAGAGAGAGAGAGAGAGAGTGGATTCTCATAACTCCAGCCTCGGTGGAGTTATGGGAATGCGCACGCACACACACACACACACACACACACACACACACACACACATTAAGACAGATACAATTATCCAATTTAAAAGCGAAGCCTATTAATAATTCTATTTGTAGTATAATATCACACTGAATATCAAAGACATCACGAAAAATATAACCGGGCTAAATGATCTCCTTCTGATTTTTAAAAAGAATTGATTTTCCTCAAACCGCGACCTGGCTCATCACTCGGTCGCGAAAATAAGGTCGATGTAAACGCCACTCAAATCTCTACTTCCTGCTCAGCGAGCTGTCGACCCTAATCTCACTAGCCAACGAGAGTAAAATCACGTGCCAAGCCCCGCCCACACGCCAGATTTGTGCCAGAACGGCGACCGTAAACTTGCGTAAACGTAAACTTTGAAAGCGTGAAGTAAACCATGATTAGAAAACGATTTCGTATTTCCTTCTTTCTACACAACTCCCTTTCCCCATTTCCCCCTAAAAAGGTCAGTGTCCCTCTAACCCACTTCACCTCTCTTTCCTCAGGGTGTGTAGGACAAAACCGAAAGTCGATACGCCGGTAGATTTCGTGAGCCTTCTTTTGTTTAATAAATGAATGAATGGATAAATAAATAAATAAATAAAAATCGAACGTCATTTTCCAGTAAGTGATTTCCTAGCTCTCCCTGAAGCTCGCTGGAACATTTTGCCGCTGCGTTTTTTTTTTTTTCTTGTTCTTTCTATCTTTCTTTTGGTCTAACTCACCGACAAAATCCCAGCATGAACCCTTTTCCATTCCATAAACACACGGCTTTGAAAGACCGTGAAGGCGTCGAACACTTCGCATCCGTTTAGTTCAAGTGCAGAAAGGAAAAAAAAAAAAAAAAAAAAAAAAAACACACAGAATGAATGGTCTGATGGTGCGGTATTACAAACGGAGCCTTGGTGATCTGAAGAACGTTACCAATCAGGCCCGTGTGAAAGAGTTACACTGAGGCTGAACAGAAACACACACACACACACACACACAATTCATGGAAGAACATTTAATAACGTAGGCTGTGCCTCAGCCGGATTAATCTCACATCTGCGAGTGCCATGCTCTACGAGACTCAATACACTCTCAGAAAGATTTCAAGGTTGTGTTCCAAGCATGTTCTAACTAGTACACGTGATTAGTAACGACATACTCTTCCGTGTCCTAGCGCGGTGTACGATATGATACGCAGCCCCCGAGTATTCACATGATCATCGCTTATTCGGTTTTACAGAACTGTTGGTCATTGCACATTGTGTTACTGTTTACAATTACGGAGGAAGAAACAGGCTCGCGTCCGTCTGCTCTGGATCCGTGATTACATCTCAGCACGATGTAGCGCGAAGTTTTGCTAGCTAGCTAGCTAGCTAAAATGCAGCGCAGAGGTCAAAACTCACGTCCGGCCTCCCCTGATGTGTGAAGTTTTATCACGGGACACTTTTACGTCAAATTTACATTTACGAGTCTGTGTTCGCTCTGTATTTCATCACACGCGTTTACTTCTCCGGCTCGTTAAGTACGTTAGGCACGAATGGATAGTGCTAGCGTGGAAAAATAATCAGGAGTTACGTTAAAGACGCCCGGGATGACTCGGAGAAAAATACCTCCACCTTTTTTTTTAGTCACTAAAAAGCTATGCAGACAAGATACAAATTCCTGCGAGATATCATTCACTAGCGTTACATCAAATAAATGTCTTCAGAAGAAGTATCTGAGCTGGTGTGTATACGGCGTATGTATACAAACAGGCCGATCGGACGTGACGTTAAACCCACCTGCCTGGTATCGTGCCCCACTGGTGCCAACGAAACAGCCCGGGCCCGTCGAGGCACGGACTCCACAAGACCTCTGAAGGTGTGCTGCGGCATCTGGCACGAAGACGTTAGCAGCAGATCCTTTAAGTCTTAAATAAATGAAGTTGCGAAGTGGGACCTCCATGGATCGGACCTTGTTTGTCCAAAACATCCCACGGATTCTTGACCGGATTGAGATCTGAGTCAACACCTTGAACTCTTCCTCAAACCATTCCAAACAATTTCTGTAGTGCGTCCGGGCGCATTATCCCGCTGAAAGAGGCCACTACTATTAGCGAGTACCGCTGCCATACAGGGTGTACTTGGTCTGCAGCAATGTTCATGTAGACCCAAGATTGCCCAGCAGAACATCCCCCAGAGCATCACACTTCCTCCACTAGCTCGCCTTCTTCACATCGTGGTATCATCTCTTCCCCAGGTAAGCGACGGG
Organism: Ictalurus punctatus; assembly: GCF_001660625.3. NCBI lineage: Eukaryota > Metazoa > Chordata > Actinopteri > Siluriformes > Ictaluridae > Ictalurus > Ictalurus punctatus. The sequence goes on along the minus strand of NC_030418.2, from coordinate 33,381,522 downwards.
CACACACACGGACGTCCACGTGACGTAAAAGAAAACGTGATTCATCAGACCAGGCCGCCTTCTTCCATTGCACCATGGTCCAGTTCTGATGCTCACGTGCCCGTTGTAAGGGCTTTCGGTGGTGGAGAGGAGTCAGCATGGGCTACGCAGCTCCATACACAACCAGCTGTGATGCACTGTATGTTCTGACTCCTTTCACAATTTGTCCCTTGTCAAAGTCGGTCAGATAATTCTTCCTGCTTCCGACGCAACATCTCCGAGAATCGACTGTTGCCTAATATAGCCCACCTCCCGACAGGTGCCACTGTACCGAGATAATCAAGGTCATTCACTTCACCTGTCACTGGTTTTAATGCGATTGCTGATGTGTGCATGTTTCCAGCCATTTCAGACCTGACCCTCCTGACACAGGACTTAAGGAACAGGATATTTCCGAGAACCTCTTCGTCCGTTCAGTGTTTTTATTTTTGTTTTTTTGTTTTTTCATTAAAAAAAATGGAATTTCCTGATCTAGAGGAGGTCCGGGTCATCCTGCGGAACAATCAAATCACCATCCAGATCACGCTGATATCAACCTACAACTTAACACAGATCTTTTCACTTCCCAGATCTCTCTCGTTAATACGGTTATCGATAAAGTGTATTCAATTACACGATTCTCTCGGATAAAGTGCGAACGCTGTGAGGGGGGGGTTTTGAAACTTTTAATTCATTTAGATCCCACTTGACTTGAGGAAGCCGAATTATGTGACAGCGCTTCTCCTTCTCCCCGCTCTCTTTAATATGCTGCCGGAGTCGGCCGAGGCACGACGCGCCTGAGTCACAAAGCGCCGTTAACCTCACTCGCCCTTACACGCTACGGGAAGGAAATTCATTCACCTGTAGCCAGAACTGTATAAAGACACATTAGAGTCGTTGGACGACGGCGTACGGCACAATTTTATCTGCTAGCTGAAATCAAAATTCGACGGCTGGAAAGAACGGACACGAGAAGAAAAGGAAGGAAACGTCCGGGTCACTGTTTGGGCCTGCTGAAACTTTAAGGCAGATTAATATAAAATTGCTGGAGGGCATGAAGGGCACGTTTAAGAGAAGAAAAAGGCGGCGGGGGGGGATGGTTTTCTCATGACAACAGCGATATTCAGACTTTAGTATTAATGCACATTCGGAATAAATTCATTCGGTGCCTCGCCCCGTATGGGATAATGCATTCATATTCTGACCGACACTATTGTATATCTGCAGTAGCGTTTCGCATGGAGCTGAAATGAATCTATCTAAGGCGTGTGAATAAATCATGAGGAGGCTAAAACTCGGTGCAAAGGTAAAAAAAGGATATGTGTGTGTGTAAGAGAGAGAGAGAGCAAGCGAGAGAGAGAGAGCAAGCGAGAGAGAGAGAGAGAGCATGTGCCAGTGCCACTGTCAGTCCCCTTTCTATCCCCTTAAGATGTCCCTGCTGCCCAGAAACACCTGCTCGACTCCACATTTATTATTCAGTGATGCACTAAAGGGACCCTACTGCGCAATATAAGTAAAATTCTACATGACATGGAGCTCACACACCTGTCAGTGACAACAAGTAACATCAGCATGTGCAAACAGACAGATGGATTCCAGTCTTTATCGCAGTGCGGTGTGTATGTGTGAGTAGGAAGGTGTTAGACGTGTTCTGAGCATCTGTGTTAGTTTGGGCGCTTCGTGTTGCTTGGGTGAAACCACACAGCAATTTACGCAAGATGTTGGAAAAGTGGGCCAGAGACGTGGAGACCGGGTGATCTTCTTTAAAAGTGGACTGAGTCTCTGCCTGTACTTTCCACAAGGTCACACTGTGCCAGAGTGGAGCCCGGGCCCTGAACTCATGGTCCCAGAGCGGTAGGGAAATCACGATGGCGGACCAGTGCGATATGTGCACTTCGACGTCCACGCGTAGACCAACTGTTGTCGTTCCTGGCTGTAATCCGGACGTCTAACTGAGACCCGGCGGCATCTCTACTATAGTTGGGGTTCGAAAGCCCGTGGTCTACTCTTAACGTCATGGAGATGAATCCGGATGAACCCCTTTTTGAAATTCGACAACGAACCAGTTGGATAAACTTATGAAACGCCTAGGAAGGATGTAGTATATTCAATCCAGACCTTGACGTTCTTCACGTGAAAAGATTTGCGCCTCTGGGTAAGCCCTTAACGGTTCTATCTAGACCCCGATAACAGAACGATTCCCTTTCCGATACCCTTAAACCTTCAAAGAACCCTTGATATATAGACATCCCTAAAGATCTCAGCATTCTTCGTGATGGGACGATGTTCAGCTCGGTTCCATGAACAATATACAGCACTTGAAGAGTCAAAGGAACTGTGTGCATGGGCTTTGCTTACTGTCTTGAGCTAGGAAAACCTCGTCCCCAAATGTACGACGCGACCAAGCCTTTGATAAGTTTCCATCGAGGTGATTCTAATCATTTCCGAGCTGATTCATACCAATTATCTCGTAATTTTCACTGGCATGTTAGACTCGCCATCCGTCAGCACTTTGCAGGAGGCAATCTTGACATTGAGAAATGACATTTCCATAGCGCCATCTGCAACATCTCTGCAATGGTCCGGAACTCTAAAGAGCTCGCGTATGTAGTTTTGAAGTATGCCGAGGTCTTTGGAGGCGCCTGAAGCCTTGAGGAGTACATTCACTGGTCGATAGTAGAATAGTTCTCCTTCGGGTTCCCCACAGCTCATGGATATCATCCTTCATCCACTGTCACTATATGAGGTCTTAATCCAGAAGGTGATGGAGGTGGACTGGACTCAACCAAGAACCCTATCATTTAAGCTTGGCTGAGGCACAGAACATGGGTTACCCCAACAGGAGAAACCGATAAAGCCCGTGACGAGCATCCCACGCTAGGCCATGAAGAGCCAGGTACATGCCTTTCTACTGTATAGCCGGTTCGGTAATACTACTCGTTTGTGTTTCACTTCTCTTCTATAGCCCCATTACATCGAAACAAGACGGGAGCAGCAAAACAAGTTAAAATGATCAAGCGGTAAAACTCCTCTTCTTACACACACGTAAGATGACTAGAGTGAGTCATTAGCGGTATGCTACGTCTCAGTAAAGTAATGTTGTTTATCAAGCAGTTCTCCAAGGGTCGGTCTTTATTTTTGTAGAGTGCAGTAATGAGCTTGATGGCTCGTAAAAATCTCCGCTTTCGCCGACTATTCCGAATTCAGAACTTCAAAAGAAGCACACAACAGCCGACAATAAGCATAACAGGATCAGTGCACGAATTACGCTTCGTTTTTTTTTTCTTTCCCCCTCGGCCTGCATGCTAAGAATAATAAGAAGGTGTCGGGAGCAGGCCGGCATCGTCCTGCGTCGCATCTCCGTAACGTATTGCAAGCGGGTCCGAAATCAGTCGCTTAGAAGTATTTTAATTCAAAGGTAAGACGGGTACAGAGGAACGATTGCTTGTCAACGTCCACGGTGTTCGTGTGAACGTATTACCCAGTTGTCAGGAAATCCCTGAATCAAATATTGAGCTAATCTATGTTTCTGCACTGAAATAAGGTCATGTGGCCAGTGGGGTGACATTTGGGATGTGCCCAACGCCATGACATTTATCCTCACTGCTTCCTCTAGTTCTGTACACTCAAGTTTCCAGAATTACATTTTTGAACTCCTCGGCTCTGACACACAACCCGGATAAACCTGAGCAAATAAGGCACTGAAACTGAGGGCGCACAAGTGTGGGTTCTGCATACTGATAAGGAACACAGATTAAAACCATTAAGGATAAAATATTGATGGTGATCTCCTTATTCCTCTGCACATAAGCACCGAAGCAAACATAAACCCTTTGAACGTTCTCATGTGCACCGATCCCTAATGTTCCTTTGTGTATGCGGCAGAATTCATGTAAAATAAGATACGAGGTCTCCTGACATCTGTTCCCATGGTAGTAATGGACTGCTAATGGAGTGTAATTTTGGGAGTTTTAACTATAAAGCCGGTTTCGCACTATTCACGGGGCTTTCGAGCACGTCATCTACAACGAGACGAGATCCTTCGCCGCGTCTCTGATCTCGGCAGGAGAAAGGCAAACGGGTCGGCATTCAGGGCCGTCGAAAGATCGAACTTTCGCGCTATGCTCTACATCACGAGGCCAGCAGAGCAGAAAGCACTGAGCGGTCATCCTTGGGAAATTGTTTGCACTGAGAAATGTGGAAGAACGAGTAAACGAGTGCATTATACACAATGATTCAAAGTCTCGATTCGGTTTTATTTGGATGGCGCTTTTAACGATGGACATCGTCCCAAAGCGGGTCGACAGAAATATATAAATTCGGGATGTAGATTGTAAATGTATGAGTTTGTCCTTAATGAGCGAGCCAGAGGCGACGGTGGTGAGGAAAAACTCCCTGAGGCGATATGAGGAAGAAACCTTGAGAGAAACCAGACTCAAAAGGGAACCCGTCCTCATCTGGGTAACACCGGATAGTGCGATTATAAATAAATGCACCCCTTCTATAAATGTGCTGATGTAGACTTGAACGCAAAACTGTTTGTGCTAAAGCTATCGTAGCATAGGTGTTCCAAAGCCATCTTTACGGTTTTTAAGTGGTACTACCTCTTATGTTACGGGGCGGCTGTGGATCATGTGGTAGAGCGGCTTATCCACTAATCGTAGGGTTGGCGGTTCGATTCCCGGCCCACGTGACTCCACGTGCCGAAGTGTCCTTGGGTAAGACTGAACACTGAACCCCAAGTTGCTCCCGATGGCAAGTTAGCGCCTTGCATGGCAGCTCTGCTTCCATTGGAGTGTGTGTGTGTGTGTGTGTGAATGGGTGAATGAAACACAGTGTAAAGCGCTTTGGATACAATTTATTTTAGTTAACCATGTTTGAATCAAGTGTGGGGGTTGCCAATACTTTTAAAAACCAATGTTTTGCAGAATGTATGACAGAAAAGTGTTAGAGTGCTACACGCCCTATTAATTACACATGTTTATCTTTGCTCATGTTATACAGGGTGCCAATAATTCCGGAGAAAAAAAGCTCATCATTACTGCTAAAACTAGACCCGGTGTCACAGCACTGCGAATGCTTCGCGCCGATCTAACCTACTGTTGCGCCCAAAAAGTGAAATGATATCCGAGTGAAAATAATTATGACGCTCAAGCCGACTAATCTCCGTACGGTCTGATTAAGTGCCAGTATTCTCAGATTAGATTTATACCAAATGCATCTGGTTATAAAGTGACAAGCAATAATGGCCAAAAAACGGGTCTTCGTTTAGTGAGAATCCAAACGATAACAACGGAATAGACAAAATGAAGAATAAATACAGGTTTGTTCAGCGCGGTGTGTGTGCGTGTAATTGGGTCTCTTTTACAGAGCTACTCTTATACGGACAAAGTTAACACTATGATGTACTGTGTCTTCATTTTTTGCTGTTATTTAATATCATGAACTCCGGTTTTCTTTCTTTGCAAAGCTCATCTACGGTATTAAATCCCGTTCTCTGTTTGCATTTGTTCCAAGAAAAGCAATAGGATGTTTATTTATATATATATATTAAAAACTCGACAGTTCAAAGGTACCTCGATGCACCTTTTCCATGGCAAAACATCAATTTAGCTCCTATTAGCATGCAACACGCATTCGAAAGCCTCTTACTCACACAGATTAACCAACATGGAGGGAGGCATCAAAGGCCATTACTCAAAGCCAGCAGCTCGTCTATTAATGAGAGCCATCTATCAACTCTCAGTGTTTACCTCAACACCGGCCCCTGTTTTTTTTATTTATTTATTTATTTTTTCTTCTCTGTGTGCAATAGATTTATGGCTGCTTTAGACAAACTTACACTAAACTCGCAAAGCTCTTCTCGTATCAGATCTAGACGCTGCCGAAAAACCTCACACGGTCTGACGGAGAAGAAGAAGAAGAAGAAGAAGAAGAAGAAGAAAAAAAAAAACAACCCAAGAAAATCCAAACACTTAATTTTGTTATGTTTTATTAGGAATATTGCATGGAGCAATTACAAATGCCATCCTTCCTTTTTTTTTTTTTTCTTCTTCTTTTTTTCTTTCAGAAACGAGCGTAACACAGACTGGTGTAAAAGGACATGAAGGTTTCCCTCTGGGATAAAAAAAAAAGAAAAAAAAAGGCAGCACTGAACAAAAACCACAAGAGCTAAACACTCTTAATGCCCGTCAACACAAAACATTTATTAAACTATATTAGCACGTTAGCTGCCGTTTTTTTTTCTTTCTCTGACGTACTACAGCGGCTTTTAGACTCATACTGACTGAATGCTAGCTGTGAGACAAACTGCAGTCAGTTCTTTGAACCCCTCTGGAACATATCAGTGTGAGCAGAGCTACAGCACACACACACACACAATGTAAAGAAAAAAGAAAATAGTTAAAACTGACTAACAATTATTACATACATATTGAACCAGAGATAATATAATAAAAGGAAAAGATTCACGGCACACAATAGAAGCAATACAGATGCTGCACTTTGAGTTTGGTTATATATATATAAAAAAAAAAATAGTATCCAAAACTTTGCACATCCCTCAGAGCGACATTAAATCCATTATTAAAAAATGGAAAGAACATGGCACTCCATGACTCTGCCTAGAGGAAGCCAGTTTTCAGTGACCGGGTAAAGAGGAAATTAGTCCGACAAGCAACCAAGAGGCCAAGGGTAACTCTGAAAGACCTGGAGAGATCAGATGGGAGAAACTGTTCATAGGACAATCGTAGGCTGGTTCTCCGCAAAGCTGGGGTTTTATGGAAGAGTACCGAAGAAAAAAATAATAAAAAAAAAAGCCTGTTTGCATGCCCGAAGGCCTGTTGGATTTAAAATGTAGCTTTTTGGCCTTGGCATGAAGCGCTACATTTGGCAGAAACCCAACACTGCTCACTAGCCTGAGAACACCAAGCCCACAAGGAAGCATGATGGTGGTAGCATCGTGCTCATCAGCAGGGACTGAGAAACTAGTCGGGGTTAAGGCCGAGAAGGATTGCGCTAAATACAGTTCAATTCTAAAAGAAGACCTGATCCGGTCTGCGAGAGACTTGAGACTGAGGCAGAAGTTCCTTCTTCCACCAGGACAACGAGACTGAAAATACCACCCGGAGTGAGTCAAAGCTGAATGTGTTAGAATCAAAGCTCAGACCTCAATCCGACCGAAAATCCGCGGCGTGAAATGACTGTTCACCAACACGCTCCGTTCAATCTGACTGAGCTTGAATCTGACAAAGATATTCGGGCAAAAATATCGGCATCCGGATGAGCGGAGCTGATAAGAAAACATACCTGCATACATGCAGCCAAAGGTGGGTCAAAATAATGATTGTTCCATGAGATAAACGATGTCGTTAGACATACTGTGTAAATCAAATGGTAAAAAAAAAAAAAAATCCCAATTAAAACCTTCACTAGAAATCGTCGAAAAAAAGATTCATAACCGCATTATAAATGATAGTACTCTGTTCTCATTTTTAAAAACCGCACTGCGTCTCGTGTGCATTAACCCGAAGCTTGAGGGAATTCTGAAAGAGCAAATGCCTGGCCCAAAGGGAATTATGAGCTATAATGTGTGATTGTGCCTCGGAGAACAGACCCTAAAAAGGCCGAGAAGAGACGGCGTTTAAACTGCGTACGGACTTCAAATAAGAAAGCCTGACAAAAACGCCCGTCTCGTATGGACTCTACAGAAGCAAATGCGGAAAAGTCTTTCTCGAGATCTCCTTTACAGTCTGACTTTATTATTCGCACGGAAACCTTTTTAATCCGAGTCATAATTATATACAGGTTTTTTTTTTTTTTTTGTAATGAACTCAATGAATGTTTGATGTGGCAAATGAGTGAAATGATTTCATTTACTTCAAAAGCATTATTAGTTACCTAGATAAGTGAAAAGAAGACGAATTAAACTCGTCCTTAGCCTGACTTAATCATATTAAGAGACATCTTCCCCGTGCACTGAATCGATGTTCAGAATACTCCTTTGGAACCATAAATCAAACGCTCCATCTATATGAGATGAAGGTTACAGAATATTGCTTATAGCAGAGGGATGTACAGACAAATAAAGTATTTCTCAGTAGGATGTAGAGCAAAGGGTGCACACACACACACACACACACACACACACACACATATATATATATGTTCTACCCAATCAATTTCAGTTTTTAAACGTGTCTTTGTTTATGCTTATGATACTTTTTGGTTCATATTTACGGGTGCAAAGTCAAATCTAAATGAACAAACTTTTCACATAATGTTCAACTACTAAGTCCCAAAGGGTTACTTAGGCTGAAAGGGTTCATCTGATGAAAAACTCAGGGAACCTCTGAATACACTTATTGTCCGCGGGGACACCCTGATTTGGGTGCCAACCCATCGCAGTGCACGATTGCACACGCGTTCACAAACTACGTACAATCAGGAAATGCCAATCAGCCTAAAATGCCTGACTTTGGACTGGGGAGGAAACCAGAGTACACGGAGGAAGCTTCGCGCACACAGGGAAGAGGCAGGATTTCAACCCCCGACCCCAGAGGTGCGAGGTAAGCATGCTAACCACTAATCCGCTGTGCCCCAAGCCCTCCCTGAATCCCGCCCCCCCCTGGAGGTAAACAATGAAATCAAAAGCAAAACTAAAAACCGAACTGAATAAGACAAATGATCCCATTCGACCCATCTGTGCAGTTCTGTGCAAAATGAGCAGTATTTTCGCCTTCCGAGATGAGGAGTGAAAATAAAGAACATTAAATTAACAACAGGTGTGTTGTCGAATAAGTCTGGCTTCGTCGGGGGAAATAAGAGTAGCGAACACTAATTCAACACAAAGAGCTAACACTTTGGCTTGATATCTTAACATTCGGAAATCGTATCCTTTATAGTCCTTTCTCACCTGGTTGTAACTACCAGAGCTTTTAAGAGCTTTGAGTCTCTTATAGAGGTCTGTTGGAAAGCTATTCCGGACACAATTTTCATATCATTTAAATTCAAAAGCTCATTTTCAGTTCCCAATGGCAACGAAAGCCTTGCCTTGGTGAACCAGTGCCTGGCTGGGTTTCTCGATGCATTTAAAGGACATGAGCTTTGATTTTAACAGGGTTAATTTATCCTTCCACTGGGAGAGCAGGTCAAACTCAATCTTGGAAATCGTTCACTCTTTATACTACTTCTAATTATGATTCAATCAGTTAAGATCAGTTCAGTGTGATTTTTGTTCACTCATGGTCTTAAGTTTTTTGGGTTTCTGTCCTTGAATATATCTGTGTCAAGGTGTTTTGATTTTGTCTTACGTTTTCCTTAACTAGCCTTGGGTACGTTGCTTGCACGTACAGCTGAGTATAAAAGCCAACTGTATCCTACTTATGTTATATACCAACTATGATACGCTGTAGTGCCCGAGGTGTGTCTGCACGCATAATAAACCATCTCTTTGACTATTCCCTGGCTCTTGTTCTCCTGATTCTCCAAACATCTTACTTCTGGTGAAGCTGAAGCATTGTAACCATCCATCCAGTATAAGAATAAAATACAATTGCAAACATGACGGAAAATTCAACAAGAATATTTCTCAGAGTCAGCAGTCCATTCCATATCACTAGGGTCAAAGCTGTCGCTTGTCACGATGGGGACACGGATGGTGGAGACAGATCTCGGAGACAAGTGCAGTTGAGACGGTTTCATAACACAACGTCCAGCAAACAAATCCAATACAATATGGTCTGGACTTCTATTCAAATCGCTACGCAACACATTTCTCTGCAGGCGATGTTACATGGAGACAAATGTGAAATATTCTTCCTGTAATGTAGTTAAAAACAAACTTTCACCACTCAAAGGCGTTGAAAGACATCAAAACAAGAAAAATAACCAGGGAGGTGTAGCCCAACCGGTAGGCAGATGACTCGCTCGACACTAAACGTAGGCTGTCATTACAGAAATCACCGAAAAGAATCCTTCTCAGAGGCAATATTTATCTCAGTCAGCCACACACCGTAGGCCAGTGTGCAGTACAAGGCAGGAAACTTGTTACTGCATTTTCAGAGTCACTTGAGGGCAATCAGCCACAGTCATTTACATACTTTGTCATTTTTATGGTGACTGCGTGTTCTCCCAAATGAAAGACATGGCCATCTCGAGGCTGCTGAGCGAATGTTTCCTTCCGTGAAATGTGATCTGGAGTCGAGGAGGAAAAAAAATGCAAATCGTATTTCGCGAAGGGGGATGTTCCACGGGATCTGTGTGTTTTTTTTTTGTTTTTTTTTTACCTTGGCGATGTCAAGGAAAATGAGCACTGATTTAGTACGAGAGTGCAGGCCCTTCCTCTGGCTGGGAAGACAAAGGATACACGCCAACATGCGACTGGTGCAATTGCAGTACGAACCAGTCAAGGGGCTTCGGGAGATTCAATATGTCCTACAAAGCCTGTGGTACAAATAGGGTTATTTTCCTCCATTCCCTCTTCAATTCCCTCTCTGTCTAATATCACGGTGGCAGCTTCATCCTTCTAAGTCTAATCATTTTTTTTCTTCCAGGTTTCTTTCAGATTCTAGTAGCTTTTTCCCTCCTTTTTTTTAATCTTATGCAATTATTTCTTTAACGAATCCTTGAAGTGCCAATAGCAGCTACCACTGGATCAGCCACCACTGGATCAGCCACCACTGGATCAGCCACTACTGGATCAGCCACTACTGGATCAGCCACCACTGGATCAACCACCACTGGATCAGCCACCACTGGATCAGACACCACTGGATCAGCCACTACTGGATCAACCACCACTGGATCAGCCACCACTGGATCAGACACCACTGGATCAGACACCACTGGAGCAGCCACCACTGCATCAGACACCACTGGATCAGCCACTACTGGATCAGACACCACTGGATCAGCCACTGCTGGATCAGCCACTACTGGATCAGACACCACTGGATCAGCCACCACTGTATCAACAACCACTGTATCAACCACCACTGGATCAGCCACCACTGGATCAACAACCACTGTATCAACCACCACTGGATCAGCCACCACTGGATCAACAACCACTGTATCAACAACC
>NC_030418.2:33352921-33367921 GCF_001660625.3 Ictalurus punctatus | reverse complement strand
GAGAGAGAGACAGAGAGAGTCACAGGGTGAAACAGCGAGGCAGACAGAGTCTTTGCTGTACCTCTTGGAGAGAGCATTGATGTCACTCTCAGAAACCGGCCAATCAAATGTGTGAGACTGATCGTACTCGGTGGCGACAAGCCGCAAACTCTCTCCGAAAGACGAGATGTGATGTGAACGTCTGACAGCATTACGGCTCTTTCAGTAGAAAATGGTAGGTTTCATGTAGGCAAAGTTGAGTGACACGTCACAGAGGGAAGAGTCCGAATTGTATTCTTAAAAAAAGGAAAATAAAAACCTGCGATCCCATCCAGCCATTTTCCATACTGCTCATCCTACACAGGGTCGCGGGGAGCCTGGATCCTGTCCCAGGGAACCCGGGGCACCTGGACGGGGTGCCGACCCCTTTGCAGAGCACCCCGGCATTATGGCATTTGGCAGACGCCCTTATCCAGAGCGACTTACACTTATCTCATCTATACATTTGAGCAGTTGTGGATTAAGGGCCTTGCCCAAGGGCCCAACAGTGGCAGTTTGATAGTGCTGGGGTTCGGAACTCACGACCTTCTAAGCAGTAGCCCAACGTCTTAACCACTGACCTACACACAACAGACAATTTAGAGATGCCCATCGGCCTACCGCGCACGTCTTTGGACTGGAGGAGGAAACCGGAGTACCCGGAGGAAACCCCCGAGACACGAGGAGAACACGCACAGTCCGCACACACACGACGGAGGCGGGATTCAAACTCTCGACCCTGGAGATGTGAGGCACAAGCGATAAGCACTAAACCGCCGTGCCCCCTGAAAACCTGTGCTATTATACGATATGATATTATACGCAGCGGAAATCGAGGAGCAGGGATTGTCATTTAATTAAATTCCGAGAGAAGGGATCGTCGTGCGGCGCTTAATATTTAACCTTTCTGAGCGTCGGCGACGATTTTAAGCTTTGCCTTTCATAAGACGGAGCTCAGTGCTGTATTTTCCCCGAGCAGGAACGTTCTAAGCCGAGGCTATGAGCTGAGCTGTACACGTGGTGCCAGATATCTGTGCAGGTTTGAGCTGATGTGCTGTTTCGTGTGGGATTCTGCTGCCTCTGAACCGGCGAGGTCTGCGAGCCGCTTCTGTAATCACCGTGCGCGTGAGATATTTAAATCGCAGGGACTCGCTGACCTGACTCGTCCTTAACCCCTACGCTCTATCCGGGTCAAAATGAGCCTTTTATGGCACGGTACTCTGTCTTACATAACCTCCATATCTTATTTGCTCTCATTCGAGCGCAGGCTCCGGAGCACCTGCAGGCACGAGAAGAGATGATGCGTCTTTCTCAAAAAACAATATGTCCGTATATTATTTTCTGTCTAAAGGCGATATGACCCACTGACAGTTTGTCCGCTGCTAAATAGTGAACAGAAGGGCGAACACACACACACACACACACACACACACACACACACACACACACACGTGTGCCTCAGAAAGAGCGGATGTTTCGACGTCATTAGCTGTGAAGTCTGCGATCCAGCAGGTAAACAGACTTCATCCGTGCTTTAGACGTGTAGAAGCGGAACTGTACGGGCGGCTTTACTCAGACTGGGATGATGTGGGAGTGCCAGCTGAAACGGGCTCAAGACAAATGTTTAAGAAATCTCCGAGAAAAAAGCAGCAGGTGTTCGTCAGCCTCGCTAAGCACAAAAGGGATTGAAGAGTGCGAGCTGCCACAACCACAGACAACGCCGAGCTTCAGCACACTGTCATCCATCTGCAACCGGGAAAGCTGTGAGGCTCGGCTAAGGCGCTAAAGTGCTTTCTGTCTGCATGCTGTTATGAATGATGGTAATTGGTAACCCATTTCAAAGCCCGGGTTCACAGCGAGTAAAGAAACTCCCGCTGAACCTCAGACACGTCGACGGCTTCGGGAAATTAAGGGTGTTTTAAGAGGACGAATGTAAATCGCACGTGTCGAGGAGGCGACACGCTGGACGATTAATAGGCAGGCGGACCTCCGGCTTTAGGCTCAATCCACAAACGTGGAAGTCGGTTTAAATCCACGTCTCACCTGGATCCTGTAGATTTATACCTAAGGGCTGCTGCTGTGATCATAAACACTCGCGATCTGCTCATACTGAACATCCAGTACACGGACTCGGTACTGTTTCTCCATCCTCTTCTACATTTCTAATCCCACTATCTGGTGTCACCCAAACGACGACAGGGTCCCTGTTTGGATTCCGCATCTTCTCAAGGATCCTCCCTCACGCCGTCGCGTCTGGGTTACCCGTTACGGATCCGAGCGACAGCGGACGTTTCCCACAACGTCACGCCATCTTACATCCCGTGCCGAGACGTGCCTGACTTTCTATCGTGAGGATTCGAGCATCCCTTTTGTATTTCACATGTAGGACAAGATGGAGAAGAAAAAAAAAAAGAAGAAGAAAAAAAGAAAAAAGCGCGATACACAAATCTAAGAATAATCCACGAATGAACTTCTCGACAGTGTTCCAGACTGAACATAATCATTAGAAGAGAAAAGGAAAATTAATGTGCAGCGGCATGTGAGCGGCTTTCTTTGGCAGTCACTGTAATTGCTGTCTCGTTAGACACAATGCGTCTTATTATTAAGGCTCAAGTGAGTAAAGTAAAAAAAAAAAAAAAAAGAGAGAAGAAAAGAAAGAAAAGAAAAAAAAAAAAAAACACGCACACGTTGTACAACCCTACTTTCAGCAGCTCGCAGTTCTGGATGTTTTCCCTCGGAATATTTCAACGGTGCCACCGTGGGAACCGCCGAGAACGCTGCGTTTTGCATACTGAAGAAGACGTCGACATGACCGTATACGCAGCTCTCGGTGACGGAGGAATGATTAAGCTAATAGTTTGACCGCTCGATCAAAAGTTCTGACATTTCGACACAGAGGATTTGCTAAAGGGTCGTGAACCGGAAGCTGTCCTTGATTCAACTGGCACTTTGTTCGGGGGATCATGCTCGGGTAAACACGGTATTTAGACGAAGAATGAGAGAGCGGAGCTAAAAATGCTTCATTGGAGTCCAGAGCAAGCGTGTGCGCGCAACCTGAATTATCTCATCACCTTCCATTGTCGGCGTGATGAAAATTACAGCGTCCACTGCGCTCTGAGCGAAGGCTCTCTATGAATGTGGTCGAGATGATTGTACAGGATCCGGATTTAATGGCCATTTTTGAAAGAAAAAAAAAAAAAGCAAAACAAAGAAAACGCTCTTTTCAGAACAATGATTTTTTATTAGCACTGGAGTGTAAGAATAACGAAGTTTATCTGCATGTACTGTGCTTGTGTGTGTGTGTGTGTGTGTGTGTGTGGGTGAATAAACGGATGAGAATCGGTGAACGGATGAACGGGTGGAAAGGTTTTGGAGGGAAACTGGATTAGCTTGGTGCACGGAGTTATTTTATTGCAGATGAGGCTAAGGCAACATCACGATGCGATGTCAAGTCTGAAATTTTCTTCAGTGTTATCTCATGAAACAGATGGCATAAAAAAAAAAAAAAAAGCGCACCTCCTGGACGTTTGCTCCTGCAGTGACTCGAACACATGCTTTGTATAGACTCCATCTTAACCGAATCGTTTTTTTCTTTTTTTAGATCATAGCTATGTTGTTGACACTCAAATCGGTCACAGGTCTCAAGCGTGGATGGCGCCTCATCACTCGAAATGAAATCCCAACAAGACGCTGCCTGGAGAGGCGTCTGCACGTCATCGCCCTACAGGAGTCTCAGATCACGCGACGTCTATCGGTGCATTCGACCGACTCCTGATCTCCTCATGTTGCTGACCTGCAGGTTTCTCCTTGGAAACATCACGAGGATCGTCGGAATTATGAGACTGGACTACTAATGGATTCCGAATGCAGCTGCGTGATGTTCCACGTTCTCCCACGAAACCCAGTGCTGTATTCCCTCTACTGGCTTCCTGTAGCTTCCTGTATCAGATTAAAAGTTCTGCAGCATTCTCAGTTTGCGCTACAAGAAGCTTGACTTCTCACCACCATCCCTCAAGATGGTGGTGAGAAGACCGTTAGCCATGCGCAAACATCAACACAGCGATGCTTTCAATGAGAGCTTGGATTCTCGCCTTCGGATCACCAAAGTCTGTCACCTCCAGGGCCAGTCCACCAGTCTGGGAATGTCTTACTCCGATATACACGGACAATCAAGGCCCACGGTTGCGGTGTCAGAACTTTCCGCACTTCCTGGTTGGCGGTTTATATTGGATAATTATATTGGACAGCCTGCTTTCTTAGGCCTTGACCTATTTGTCCTAGCAGGAGGATGTTTCTGATGGACGCACAAGGTTTGTTGACACCTGACCATCACACCTATATGTGGTTGTCACAATGTTTGAAGCACACAACTGTATAGAATGCATGCTGGAGCGTTACAGTTCCCCTTCACTGGAACTAAGACTCCCAAACACTGTTCCAGCAAGACGATGCCCCCTGTGCACAAAGCGAGCTCCGTGAAGACACGCCGCGTCAAGGTTGGAAGAAGGTGGAAGAACTCGAGCGTCCTGCACAGCGCCTTGACCTCAACCCAACTGGACACCTTTGGAATGAACTGGAGCCTCCTCAGAATCTGAGCGACGTCAGCGCCTGATCTCACCGTTCGTGTTCTCTCGGCCGAACGGACGCGGATCCCCGCGACCACGCTCCGAAGTCAAGTGCAAAGCCTTCGCTTCGCAGAAGACAAGCGTGGAGGGTATTCCAACGGCGGAAGGGGATGTTCAAAAAGCACATATGGGTGTGACGATCAGGTGTCCACAAACTTTTGGTCACACGGTGTACTTCTTTGCTAAATGCTGTAAATGTGAAATAATAATGCGCTTCTAATAAGCTTCTAATGTGGTCGAAAACGAAAGGTAGTTAAAGGAAGTTGCACATTGGGACTTTTAACGTATCGTGTCCGAGCGCAAATCACCGAGGACACTGCAATGATGTAATAAACGATCTTCAAAATTGGGATTAAAACTACGTGGATGAAAAAAAAAAATGCTTTTAAAATGTAAATACCGCGATGAGAGGTGAAGTCCTAACGCTTTGTCTAATGCCTTGTCTATAAGAGCACGGTGCCGGATACACACGGTGTCGTGTGTTCTTCCTGCCTCACACTCTTCCACTAAAATCCTGCTGGTGGATTTTAAGAAGCTTCGGCTACAGTCTGTCTGGGTCAGGGAGACTCCTATCAGAGCACTGACCTCATTTTCCACTGCGGTTTTGCTGCTTCATTCACGGGTAGTCCAATTTTAGGAACGGGCACGTGCAAAAGTTTTAACATCCGGGATGGCTGAACCGTCACGAGGCCGTTAAATACGACACGCCCTTCTCACATATGTGCCATTTAGCAGCAGGTTACATTACCGACGTCGCTTTACACTAGCACCTAAAATACCTAAAATACCAAACGGATGATCATTTGATTATAATTATGTACCATGCTTGGCTTTTGCATGTTCTCCCCGTGCTGCGGGGGTTTCCTCCGGGTACTTTGGTTTCCTCCCCCAGTCCAAAGACATGCATGGTAGGCTGATCGGCGTGTCTAAAGTGTCTGTAGTTTATGAATGGGTGTGTGAGTGTGTATGTGATTGTGCCCTGCGATGGATTGGCACCCTGTCCAGGGTGTACCCTGCCTTGTGCCCCATGCTCCCTGGGATAGGCTCCAGGTTCCCCGTGACCCTGAAGAAAAAGGATAAGCGGTATAGAAGATGGATGGATGGATGTACCATGCTTTAGTGTAAAGTTCTCACTAGACTACCACATGCCGTACACCACCTACAGTAAAACCACTCAATAATACACACGTCAAGATGTTCATATATAATTATTCATGAATTAATTGTCTCATTGATTAAAAAATAAATATGAAGGACTATTACTAGCAAAGTACCGTATATGAAATTGCAAAAAGGAAAACTGATAAAAAAAAATTAATAAAAACAAAAGCATTCACTCAACCCTGTTAACTGACCGCATTCGCCATTATGAAACACTTTCCACGGTATATTCCACAAGTCGCTTCCTGTTCAACAGGAAGTTACATCATTTGAATCTTTCTGACGATCATAGGAAAAAAAAACAAAAGTCCTTTCTGCATTTTTTTCTTCTTCCCGTAATCATGTTGTTGTCGTATAAACACGGTGCGGGAATTCAACACGGAAAGTAAATAAAAAAAAAAAGTAAGTAAATTAGAATATTAAGCACGTTTTGTATGTTTGCTAATTAATATATATATATATATATATATATATTTTAAAATAAACGTTCAAACCGGTTACTAATTGTAGCAAAATGCAGCAAAAAAACAAAAACAAAAAAACCTTTGCTTAAAGAAAATAGATTTCAAAAATTAATGTTGGAAAGCGATTTAAAAAAACAAACAAACAAACAAACAAAAAAAAGGAGTTTAATGTTTAAAAGTTACAAAGGCTAAATGGCACCGATACACCATGGACTCGCCATCTGTGTTATTTAAAACAACAGCAACAACAAAATAATAATACAAATAAATGAATCATTAAATACCACTGCACTATTTTTGTCTCCTTATTTTCGTTTTCTTTCTCTGAGCAGATTGCAGGGATACGCGTTCGGCACGTCTGAGCCGAACGACACATGACGAGAAGAGAGAGGAGGAAAAAAAAAAGAAGAGTGGCGTTCTGTGAAAGCAGCCGTCGCTCGGGTCAAGAGAGAAATGCCACCGTGAGACAGCGACGGCACTCGGGTCTGATAAGCTCACACTCCGGATTGGTGATTAAAGTAAAACAAACTGGAGGTTTTCTGAACCGGGGGTGGTGGTGCAGCTGCTCTCCTCCCATTAAGAGTCGCTCCTTATTGTCAGGTTTCAGCGCTAACCGCGGTGTCATTAAGTCTGTGGACGTAGAGAAAACAGACGCTGGTGGCACTAATCCTGCTGCTAACCTGTCCGGGTGAATAATAAATTGGCCTGCGAGATAAATGTTAAACAGGGTACGAGCGGAAATCAGTGCGCTCCAGGAGAGGATCAGAAGATGATGAGATTTCACTTCTCCTCATTATCTAGCAGAAAACTTCTTTCCGTGTGCTGCGAGCGTGTTTCGCAGAGGGAGGATGATTCTCCGGGGAGCACGCCTCCAATCTGTTTGAACTGTGCGCAATATATTTCAGCCGTTTTAATCAAGTCCTTCATACTTACTTAGCCTTATACGGACTAGGAGTGTAAACCTCCGGCTTCTACACGAGACGATGGCAACGAGTTGATATCTGACAAGGACGCTGAAGCTGCTACGATGCGATACGGTACGATTTCGCAGCCTCTGATCGATATGGGACCGACTTTGTTTCAGAATCTGTAGTAGGCCTTGATAATATCGGCCGATAATCATTTATTTATGACTGTTGCATCAAGTCATTGCTTTTCAAATCACTGCCTTTTAAATCGATGCGTCAGTCCAAAAGCTGCGATTATAAACCCCGCCCCCAAACAAGTCCAGAATCGGTCCTGGGTGCCGACTCGAGCATTCAGACCAAGTCTAAAAAAGCCCTAAATCAAAGCCAGCGTGGCAAAGCAACGTTAGTACAGCATTAAAGCGGTCATCGGAAGTTTTCAAAACAATCCCACACGTGTAATGGCGAGGGCGTTGAAAATGACCCGGTCACAGCAGTGGGCGTTTACTTCCAAGTCTTGAATGCGGCACGCCTATAAAAACGGAGTGTTTCAAAGAGAGGGTTGAAAACAGGACGGAAAATTGCCTATTAATTCTAAATTATGTAAAAAAAATCTTGCTAACGTTATAAGTGGACCTCAGAGAACGTTATAAAATTTTGACCCCTTTAAAGGACGAAAAAAAAAGAGAAAGAGACTGGAGCGGAAGACCGAAGCTCTAAAGGATGCAGAGTGAGGCAGCGTTATGAAATCTGAGGACCAGAGCTGCTTCGATCAGGGACGCAGTGTTTAAATGGCAGCCAGGGAATACACAGCTATCATCAGAAACACAGACACTGCGGAGGTGTGCTCACGTCAGCATATTACAGTCTAACGGCCTGCGTTTTGCAACTACGCACAAACAGCGCTGACAGTGACTTGATCCGATGTGACTTGGAGCTGTGGTCATGCTGGGAAATGTACTACTCTCGGTTTGATTAGCGCTGCCGGTTCTGCCAAAACCATTTAAGTGGACAGGTCAGACACATTTAAGAAGAATCAGCAAGCAAAGTCTGCCCATTACCTCTCCTTGATTTTTAACCCTTTCTAGCAGCACATTAGTGTTCCATGCTCGACTTTTCAATCAGTATAAACAAATGAATTATTTAATCCTCGCAAGTCTGCTATAAGATTAATCGGGACACTGTTGGGTTTCTGTGTGTAGAGTATCGTGACTCTACACATGAGCATGTCGATGGGAAACAGGAGGGGTGGGAGCCCCCTGCTGGGCAAGCCATTCAAACCTCTCCACAATAACACCGGTATAGAGATAAAAACGGACAGCGGTAAAAACTATAATGTTTTTGATAGTAAACCACTGTATACAACTTATATAGATAGTAACATAGAACTTATATAGAACTTGTATAGAACTTATAGAAAATGTTAAAAAATTATAACATTTAAAGCTAGTAGGCTAAGTAAAAATAAAAGGAAGTACTAAAGAAAAACTCTTAAGGTCCTGAGTGTCTACTTTCATATTGGAATAGGCGTGAACAACAGGTCAGGGCACTCGGGGCACTTTTTTTTTTTGTTTTTTTTTACAAAAGAAGACATGTTCATGTGTAATGAGTGACAAATTATTCCCAGAGTTCCCTTTATGTATCACCACACACTGTTCTAAAACAATGGAATTGTGTTAACTGACTCATGTGTACTTCCTCAAAGAAGAAATATAAAAAAATATAACATAATATGTGCGTTCTCATGCCGTGGTGACAGACAAGAAAAGGTTGAACGTCCTGCGGTGTTTTGTACAACAGGACCAGGCTTGTGTGTTATTGATTCTTTTTCTTGCTCGCGGTTTTTTAAAATGGTAAATAAATTATTCCGTCGTCTAGAATCGATAGCCTGCTCTATCACATGGTCAATATTTTCTCTGTTCTGCTCTCAAAGTTCGACCGTGTCTGCAGTGACCGGTAAAGGTAAAGAGAAAACAGCTTATAATCCTTTTCTAACTATCATCACCATTAACGTTGTTTATAATTAAAGCTGCGAGCAGTATTTCCGGGGTCCGAGCACCCAGACACATTCAGCGATGTGCTACAATCGCTGCATTAGGAATCACGTATAAGCGAGCAAAGGGATTCAAGAATGATTTGTAGTTTGCTAATGGCAGTCAGACGTAAGCATTTTTAGCATGTTATTGTGACTTTTGACCAGTAGGTGGCACTGGCAGAAAATTCACGGTCTAGGAAATGCCTACCAAGTTTTGTGTCAGTACGCGAAATCGTTGCTGAGATACAGCCTGACTTCCTGTTTTGCGGTTTCGCTGTCAGATTCGTTAGCCCATTACAGACAAATCATTTGGAGTATTCAAAATTCTTTTGATCATATTTGTGAGACGTACTCTGAAGATGACGTGTGCCAAATTTGGTGAGGATTAGACGAAATGTGTAGGAGGAATAGCGAAAAAACAAACAAACAGTTTTTGGCAAAATCCAAGATGGCGGAAATCTAATTAGGCAGAAATTGTGATCATAGGGTGCGCTGAACTCGTCTCGACCCAGGGAATCCAGGAATTCCCTGGGCTTTTAAATGTTGCCCACCCACACGGTTCAAAAGTTATGACCATAAACATACTTCCAAATGATGTCCAAATTTGACCCAAAGGTGGCGCTAGATGGTTTGCAGCACTTGGTCCAAATTTGGTCAGAATGTTCCTTAGACCCTCCCCAACCAGTGTACCAAATTCCACAACTTTTCACCAGACAGTTCTATAGACACCCCAGCGAGTAGAAGAAGAAGATGCAGAAGAAGAAACGCCACTGCACAACTCTGTGTAAAGACCGTGCGATCGTTATGTAACACAAGCCTAACACAAGGTTTTTTAATTACCAGACTTGCAGAAAAATACCACTCGTCCACTTGTATTATTATGCTCATCTGCCATCTGAGAAATTAATTAAAAATCCAATCAGCAAGACCTTTAAGTAGCACAATCAGTCCACGACACATTTCACTGTGGGTGGCTGATCTGAAAGGAGCTGCCGATCTACGTCGGAAAGGTTTAAAGACAGATCATCGGCGACCTAGCCTGAACACACACACGCACACACACAGGCACACACACGAGTAACCTTGCTGGACACAACTGCACAAAACAGCAGAGAAAAAGCTGTGTCTGGTTAAAGAACACAGCACTTAGAGCAAACTCACAGTGAGGCAATGGAGAACAGGAGAAGGAAGCATGCAGACATGTCTTTGGACTGGGGGAGGAAACCGCAATACCCGGAGGAAACCCCCACAGCGTGGGGAGAACGTGCGAACTCCGCAGTTTCCTCCGGGTACTCCGGTTTCCTCCCCCAGTCCAAAGACATGCATTGGAATTGGATCGTTGTTACAAAATAATAAAAATGAATAAAATCCCATAAACTGCGCATTCAATTAGAATCAGGAAGCAAAGCTTCTTTTACACTAAAAGTCGACGTTGCACACACGGGCCACTAGAGTTCTTTATGTCTTTGTTTTGGCACACACACCCGAGCTATGATTTGTCATGTAGGACCGGAACAAATGAGCTCATGTCTCTGGAGTGTTCCATTCATTACTCAGTGTGCAGAAAGTCCAGTCATGCTTCTAGTGATGTGTGTGTTCCCTACTAACTATAACTTACACACCGGCTACTCTGACACACCGAAGCAGCACACGGGCCTAACGCAACACATCACACGCGTCCCCGCTAACGTACAGGACGGCATGCAGCTACAGCACACCGGATATCATATGCACCGCATGCATGCAAACTGAAAAAGCATTGTGAGGACTTCCACGAGTTTCTCATTCGCAGATCACGTTTTTCACCCGAGCTGCAGCTGTGTCTTCCTTACAGATCACACCAATACACGAGCATCGCATGCACTGAATATTTATTTCCCACTACAATATCCAGCCCTGTTTACTCGCTCACGTCTTCCCCACCGATCTAAACACAGATACAGTATCACTTCACTCCCTGTTCCTACTGAAGCACGAGCCAGTGGAATAGAATTTGTTATGCAGCCATCCCGAAGCGCAATAATGGACTCGATTTCCTTTTCCGCTCGCTATTTTAATCCAGCGTTGAATTAAATAATAATATCTTTACTAAATATAGGTGTGGAACAATTATTGTCACCCCTATGAATTCATATAAGGAAATATATATATTTGAAGTATATTCCCATTGATATTTAAAAAATTTTCAGTGCACCTGGGTGACTAGGAACAGGAAATTGTTCGACCATGACTTCCTGTTTCACAGGGGTATAAACATGAGGTAACACACAGGTCAAATTCCCTTAGTCATTCATAACGATGGGTAAGACCGAGGAATGTAGCTGTGATGTGCGGCAAAAGGTTGTTGAGCTTCACAGAATGGGACGTGTCGATAAGAAAATAGCACAAACGTTGAAAACGCCCGTCTCCACCATCAGGGCGATAATGAATAAGTTCCAGTCGACTGGAAATGTTATGAATCGACCTGGAATTGGACGTGTGTCTGTATCGTCTCAACGCACTGCGAAGAGGACGGTTCGGGTGGATAAAACATCTCCAAGGATCACAGCTGGAGAATTGCAGAAGTTAGTTGTGTCTTGGGGTCAGAAAGTCTCCAAAACTACAATCCGAAGTCACCGACATCACCACGAGCTGTTTGGAAAGGTTTCAAGATTCTCATTGGAGGAACGGTCTCAGATCCCTCGCCATGTATTCTCCAACCTCATCAGGCGTTATAGGAGAACGCTCAGAGCTGTTATCTTGACAAAGAGATGTAGCACACCGTATTGACCAAAAAGGTGCCAATAATTGTTGCACACCTATATCTCACAAAGAAATATATATTTTTTTGATAAACCTTTTTTTTTTAACATCCATGAGAGCGGAGTATTTTTGCGCAATATATCGAAAGGTTAAACAATAAAGACAATATTTCTCAGCTTCCTTTGCTTATATTTACCAAGGGTGCCAATATTAGTGGAGGGCACTGTATAACATCCATCCATCTTCTATACCGCTTATCCTTTTCAGGGCCACGGGGAACCTGGAGCCTATCCCAGGGAGCATGGGGCACAAGGCGGGGTACACCCTGGACAGGGTGCCAGTCCATCGCAGGGCACAATCACACACACACTCACACACCCATTCATACACTACGGACACTTTAGACACGCCGATCAGCCTACCGTGTCTTTGGACTGGGGGAGGAAACCCCCCGCAGCACGGGGAGAACATGCACACACGGGGCCATGGCGGGAATCGAACCCCCGACCCTGGAGGTGTGAGGTGAACGTGCGCCCCCACTGTATAACAAATATTTATAAATAAAGGCTATACAGGATAAAGTGGTAACCAAAGATGAATGAATAGAAGATGTATTAAAGGAATGTAGGTGGTGTGGGTGTTGTGTAAGCAAGTCAGAAGTGCCTTAGCGGTTAGCACGCTTGCCTCGCGCCTCCAGGGCCGGGGGTTCGAATTTTTTTTTCAAGACGGATAAAAACGTGAACGTTCCACGGTATTAAACGTAAACACGTTGGGACATGCAGTTATAGGAAAATAATCGACGTCGACGACGCTTTTCTATACCGGCACACCACGGAGTGTTTCATTCCTTATAACTTGTGACGGAAATATAAACTATATCTAGCAGAAGATTTCACCATGTGACGGGTCTCCCCAGCTCCAACGCCTAGCCTCCTTATGTTAGGAGTTTAACCGCTTAATCTTCTCACCCGTCTGAAAGCATATTCCCTTCTCCGCTCATTTATTTGAGTTTTTCCTTCACGTTATAAACAAAATATACACTGCTCAGCTGTAGTTCATTCAGAGATCCGTGGCAGCATCTCACTCTTATCATCATCATCACCATGCTACAGATTTAAGCCCACACCGAGCTAACGAAACCATGTGAACACGGGTTCATGATCAAACCTAAACATCAGCCACAGCCGATTGTTAGCTTTTTATTGTTATTTATGTTTAAAGCTGCAGCTATAAAGAACCACCCAACTCCTCCTAAAACCCCTCGTCCGAGTCCGGCTGTTTTACATAACGGTCTTTCAGTATACACAGTATATCGCTGTATTCATTTGTAGGATGTAGTAGTATTATAAAAGGGTTGTGTATTAGTCCCATCGCTCCACAATACAATAAACAACAATAAACGCAATCATTTCATAATGATAACGGAACAAACGAAAACTGTTTTTTTTATTACTGTACGGATATGTGCAAGGCGTTCGACGCCAAATAGATCCCTCCGTCCTGAAGATATCTCAGTGACACGACACAGAGTACCGATAAGAGTACCGTTAAAGTACCGGATCGATCGGCACTATCGGTAAGAGTAGTAATACTGTTAAAACCTTAACGTTACCCGTCTCTAGTCCAGGCTAGAAAAAAAAAAAAACCCCGCTGTGTGATCCGACATAGATTCGTGTGTCGTACTGCCGGGCTGAAACTCTTTTCTTTACCATGGTGATATTAGCAGCTGGACTGAATGGGAGCTGCTGCTGTTTATAATTATCAGCTCGTTACACAATCAGAAGTGTTCAGGGCAGGTCGCGATACATCTGGAGACCCACAGAGTTGCGAACAGATGGCGGAAACAAACAACCTCCGTGTTCAAAAGTTGCATGAGATTTATTACTGGGCATCTGTTTACCTCAACACACACACAAAAAAAAAAGAAAGAAAGAAAAAAAGAAGAAGAAGAAAAAAAAAAACGGTAAGTGCACCATGGCCATGTTAAATGAGAGTAAACTGAATATATGTATTTTCTTGATATATTCAATTTGGGAGTTCCTCTCAGGGCTGCAAACGTAGCAGAAAATGTATTCTCCCTGCTCGATTTCTGCTGACAATACAGAGTGAAACAAGCCCTCGATGACATATCACCACACAGTGGCTTCAACCTCGGCCTCGTCGATGGAGCAAAGCCCTCAAGTTCAGTCATTACTTTTGAGTAACATCCATCATGGCTGCTTTCACACTCCTACATGACGGCGGCTTTCTCTCCGCTGAGATGTCACTCGATTTCTCTCGAGCCGTAATGGCTTTGTATTGAGCAGCAGCACAAATTGCTCTAAATGGAGGATCATTCCTAGCTTTGCTTCTGCATGGCTAAATAGTGATGAATTTGACTGGGGAACAAGGAGACTTGGTAAATCATCGGGGCTGTTTGTTTGGAACGAGGACGTTCTTCTGTCACCCCTTTTTTGGCTCTGAGGATGGACGCAATCGATAAGATAATTGTAATGGCTTTTCCTCCTAGCCGGCTGGTCTTGGTGATAACCTGCCCTGAAGTTGAAATTGTAGAGGATCCTATTGGGGAGGGGGTCGTCTTTAAAAATCACCAGCTGGGAGACTACTGAGAAACGCCAAACGATGACTGTGGGTACAACATCTTATCGTCTCTTATCAGGAAGGACTGTTCTGATAAAAAAAAAATGTAGCGGTGATTTCAGTTACAATTACCAGACAGAAACTGTGACACTAGCTTAGGTCATTCTAAGGAAGTAGTATTCACATGAAACGTCGCGTGGCATCACGATCGATCAGGATGATCAATAAGCACACGGATGTGTGGTGCTGAATATTCAGAACCGCTGACCATCTCAAACACCAAACCTGCTGTTCTCCTGAACACATCACAAACGCGCAGCAGGAGTCCCAGCGTGCTGTCTCTGGGACTTGTAGGCCCAGCGTGTTGTCTCATACCGTAGCTAGCGGAAATGAAGTAGCGCTGCAGCGCTGACAGTGCTGGCGTCGCGCTAATAGCTGATTAATTGCTGCAGCTTTTTTTTTTTCCTTTA